>NW_025334037.1:29898709-29943075 GCF_019186645.2 Phyllostomus hastatus
GAAGATAAAGAGATAAAGAAATGATTACTTTTCTTTAGTAATCATGATTACTGGGGGCCACAGCAGCCTTGATCCCTGAGCAGATCCCATGGACATTACTGTCCCACAGCAATCTCCTTATTTTCTGTTTTTCAATGTCCTCTTCAATATTTTTGCCTCCAAACTACATATAAGCTGGGATTTCTTTGGCTGTTTACTCTTTTCCTCCAAAGATCAGCCAGGTGTTCCAGATGGGCACAGAGAGTCCTGGGGTCTGCTCTCACCTACCTTGCTGCCATCTTCTCCCGACAGTATCAGTAAATGTTGTGTAGAGTTATGATTTCAGTAGTATACTAGCTGCTCTATCTAATTAAATAGTTGTCATGTTGGGGTCTGACACTTAATAGACCGCACAAAGTTGAGGCTTAAATGTGAGAGCTTCTGTAGATGGTTGACACCCAGGCACAGCTCTGCACACAGTCCACGCTGTTTTAAGTTCCCATGGATCTGTACAATACAGATGGTCTCAGAGACACATTCTGTTGTTAGACATGGCAATAAGCTGTGTTATTGTCACTGAAGCTTCACCCTTACCTGTTTTTTTCTCAAACATTAGATAAAATGCCTACTGAGTGATTTATATTGCCTATGGACTGTTAGGCTTGGAGTCCCCACTCACTATTTCTCTACCTCTGAGGCAGAAGTAAGATGTAAATCTTTTCTTAATGTGGTTGTATCTGGAGGTGGTGTCTTTGGGAAGTGTTTTGGTCATGAATGTGGAGTCCTTATGAATAGGATTCCATGTCCTTATTACAGAGACCACAGAAAGCTCTCCTGTCCTTTATGGCAGGTGAGGACCCAGGGAAGATGGCTGTCTGTGAACTTGGAAGCACATCCTCACCAGACACTGTGGCTACCAGAACCTTGACTTGGTGTTCTCAGTTTGTAGAAGTGTGAGAAATAACTATTTGTTTTATACCAAGTGGTCTATGGTATCCTGTTATGGTAGCTCAAAAGGATAGAGACAGGTATTTAGTTAATTTTTTTTAAGACTGATAGATTTTTTAAAAAGATTTTGTTTATTTTTAGAGAGGGAAGGGAGGGAGAAAGAGAGAGAGAGGGAAACATCAATGTGATGTTGCTGGGGGCCATGGCCTGTAACCCAGACATGTGCCCTGACTGGGAATCGAACCTGCGGTGCTTTGGTTTGCAGCCTGCACTCAATCCACTGAGCTACACCAGGCAGGGCTTGCATTTAGTTAATTTTTAAATTTGTATAGTTACTTTATGTGATAAGGTAAAAGTCTTGGTTAATTGTGTGCATTCAATGGTCTTTGTGAAGTCAGGGAAAGCTACTTCACTGTCTTTGTGCTCTCTGTTTTGTACAATGACTGGGATATACAATATGCCCCATTGACTTTGTCACTTTAATTCTTGAATTTTCGATCTATTGGAATGAGAAGTTTACTGATGAGTTTTGAATAATTCTGTCTAGATTAAATTTATGTGCATATTTGCTACAAATTTTTGTTCTACTTTGATATTTGCTACCAATATTACTCTTATTTATGCTACAATTATGGGTGTTATTACAGAAATATGTTACATTTTAATATTGTTTTACTTTTGATTTCTTCTATTATATCACATTCAGAAAATTTCATTTTCTAATTAAAAGGTTTTATGATTTATAACAGCTTATGTTTCTAAAATGGCATTTCAATATTTTTAAACCCAGATATAATTTATTTTTTTTGTTTTTTTATTAAATCTTCACAAACATGTAATCTTTTTTCTTTTTAAAGGTTTTATTTATTTATTTTTAGATAGGGAAGGGAGGGAGATAGAGAGAAAGAGAGAAAGATCAATGTGCCGTTGCTGGGGGTTATGGCCTGCAACCCAGGCATGTACCCTGGCTGGGAATCGAACCTGCGATACTTTGGTTCGAAGCCCGCACTCAATCCACTGAGCTACGCCAGCCAGGTCTTAATTTATTTTATGATGACTAAATATCTAAGCTTATTTCTTCCAAATAGGTAAAATAGTTTGTTTCATTATTCATTGCATTAATAATTAAAACCTTTCTATTTACTATGTCAAATTTTATACACCTGCAAGGTTCAATGTTAGGGCTGTTGCTCTTGGTCCTCATTGTCCTCCTTCTGTTAGTTCAGGGAAAACCTGACTGAATAATTCTTTTGGCCTGGTCTGAGGTCACTCTCTAGTGTTGAGATGACTGCTGGGCATTTAAGGAGCATCCTAGATGACTTTGTTTATATGAATGGTGCCTAGCAGTAATGGTTGGGAGATTAGGCTGTTGTCTGGGTCCTTCTTTTTATGTTTTTTTCCATGTAGATAAAGGACTATATAGACAAAGTCTCTCCAGTGACATTGTCATACTTGTTAAATGGCAACTCAGGGCTTCCAGAGGGAGGTGGCAGAAGCTGTCAGGCCAGTTAAGATCTCATCTAGGCTGACATCAGCTTGAAGTCCAGGGTCTGAAGTTGGAAACCCAGACTCTATGGCACATCATAGGAAACAACCAACCAAATGAAAAGGTGCTCCACAGAATGGGAGAAAATATTTGCAAATCATATAATTTACAAGTGGTTAATATTCAAATTAGATGAGGAATTTCTATAACTCAGTAGCAAAAAATTCCCAAATAACCTGGTAAAAATAGGTAAAGGACCTGAATGTCCATTAAAAATACTTTATTGTTATTCTATTAGTTGACTGAATTTTATCTCTTTTGCTCTCCTCTGCCCAGCTGACTCCCCTCCTCTGCCTGCCACAGTCATTCCCCACCCTGTTGTCCATGTCTTTGGGGCATTCATACATGTTCCTTACTAGTACCTTCCCCTTCTTTCCACACTTATCCCCCTCCCACCTGTCCTGTGTTCACCTTCAGTCTGTTCCTTGTTTCCATGCCTGTGGTTCTATTTTGCTTGTTAGTGTATTTTGTTCCTTGGGTTCTTCTTATAGGTGAGATCATATGGTATTTGTCTTTCACTGCCTGGCTTATTTCACTTAGCATAATGCCCTCCAGTTCCATCCAAGCTGTCAGGAAAGGGTAGAAGCTCCTTCTTTTCTTCTGGGTCAAAAGTGAGCAACAATAAGAAAAGGCAGTTCTGTTTTTAGGTTTTTATGGACATTCCATATTGTTTACCACAGTGGCTACACCAGTCTGCATTCCCACCAACAGTGGACTAGGGTTCCCTTTTCTCCACAACCTTCCCAGCACTTGTTTGTTGATTTACTAGTGATGGCCATTCTGACAGGTGTGAGGTGGTATCTCATTGTGGTTTTAACTTGCACCTCTGATGGCTAGTGGTGTTGAGCATCTTTTTGTATGTCTATCTTCACAGCAGTGCTATTTATGAGGGTGTGGAAAAGTCAAATTACAGATCAGCAGGTGGGATGAGATACTGTATTTGTTTTGTGGAAATACAGTTGTTCCAATTTCCAAAACAGGATGCTCTCAGTTTTATTCTGATTGAGGTGAATGTATAGATCATTTTGAAGTGAATAACATCTTAACAATTTTGAATTTTCTAATTCCTGAACATAATATACCCAATTATTTAGGTGTTAAAACTTAATTGTGAGAAGATTTGTAGTTTTTAGACAGGGATGTTGTTCATCTTTTCCTAAGTATTTATATTTTCAGATGCTATTGTAAAAGGTTCTTCATTTGTTTTTATTTACCAATTGTGGTTGATGCTAATACATAGAAGTGCAATTGAATAACTTTTTGGACCTTGAATTTTATATTCTTTTAAATTTCCTTACTATTTCTAGTAATCTCTGAAGGTTATTTAGTGTTTCCTTTGACATAATGATTTCTACAGAAATGGATAGTTCATTTCTTAGGAGACAGAGGAGTACTTAGCTTATCAATTTCTTTGAGTCATTTCAGCAGGTTGTGTTTTCCTCATATTTTACCCCTTTCATCTAAGTTACCCAATTCACTGAGTTAATATTTTCATAACTACAATAGATTATTCTTTATATATTTTTTTAAATTGTATTTTTGACTTAACATGGAAGATGTTATGTTTAATTTGTAGCCCACATTGGCCTATAAGTGCCCTGGTAGTTTCCCTGAGATAGTGGGAGAAATGTTTCCAGTCTCCTTTAGACAGAATGGTTGATTTTGAGGATCCTAATTTTATTTATTTATTCCACATTGTGTTTTCTTTTTTTAAAAATTAAGTTAATTGGGGTGACAGTTGTTAATAAGTTTGTGTAGGTTTGAAGTATGCATTTCTATGATATGTGTTCTGTATGTAGCTTTGTGCTCTCACTACCCAAAGTAAAATGTTCTTTTTAAAATATAGATTTTATTTATTTATGTTTAGAGAGAGGGGGAAGGGAGAAAGAAAGGAGGAGAGCAATATTGATCAGTTGCCTCCCATACCTCCCCAACCTGGAACCTGGTCCACAATGCAAGCATGAGAATAGAATCGGTGAACTTTCATTTTGTGGAATGACTCCCAACCCACTGTGACACACCAATCAGGGCTAAATCCTAAATCCTTTGTTGCCATGATTTTGGCTCCCTTTATCCTGTATGAGGAATCTGTATGATGTTCATTTGCTTTTATTTCTGATATGAGTAATTTGTCTTTTTTCTCTTTTCTCTCTAGGTACCAACTTTCGGCTGTTTTGCTTTTCTTTGCTTCTATTTTAATGAGTTTTTAAAATCTTATCTTTATTATGTCCACCATAACATATTTTTGTATAAACTGTTAGCATTTCTTTAGGGAGCTTTATTATGCTCTTTCACGCTTTTGGGAATGACCTTCTGAAATCACCTATGAAATAAAGGGCACTTGTGATGCTATTCAATTGTGTCTCTATGAAAATCCAAGGACCTCCAGTTGTTTTCTTTTCAATGAGCTGCATGTGTTGACTACATTAGGGAATTACTGAATCTCCAATTCATGTTTTCAAAACAGGATGTTGGGATTAGGCTTCTGCCAAAGTCCCCAGGCTTTAAATATTCATATAGTAGACCCTACCAAGAACATCTGAGCACTACAATTATGGGGTTCCAATGGCATTGCATGAATAATTTCCCATTTCAGTCCCCTGGAGTCAGGGTTCTTTCTTTCTTGTTATATACTAGGATGTGAGAGAAATAGTAATGGATTAGGTAGGATTTGTAGAGTTCTGTAATGGTCATGGACCATGTTATTCCCATATATTTGCCAGATTGGTGTAGGCTTGGCATTTTGGCTAGATTGAAACAGCATAGTTGACTAATAATGTTTACCATAGCTCCCACATCCTCCCCAACATCTTCCTTTAAGAAACTTTTATGATGTTATCGATGTAATAGCTTGACTTATTGAGAGTATGTTCATATCTAAATTTCCTTTCCAAACATGACAATAGATATGACTTATAGAGAATTCATGTGGATCATTGCATATTTTGAGGCAAGATCTGTATCAGTTAGTGTTGCAGTATATTGTGCTTACTGAAGTATGTACATTCAGCTTCAGGGCTATTATAATCATGATCATATCCAGCAAACATCTGTCATTCAGATAAAGAGAAAGCATTAGTCATCTTTTGCATTCAGTGAAAGGAATGTGGAGAACTGACCCTATGCATGTATTTGTTCTCCAGTTCTGAGTCCTAATTTAGTGCATAGTATTCTTATCATATCACATGGTTCTTCTAAATTAAGGATATCTTCTCCATATTTTGCCACTTAACCTCAAGAGAAGAACAGTGCTTAGATGTACCCTTTAAATCTTAGAAGTAATGTGTGTAATATTTGGGGTTGGTAGATTTCATCCACTTTTATGTAAGTTGGAAAGCACCAACTTTTGGTGGGCTTAGCACATAATTAAAATCTTCAGCTGGTTTAGATAGATATTTAATATCTCCATATCTAAGGCCCTTATCACAATATATGTGGACATGGAGATGATCAGTAGAGCCCATAGTAAACCATCCTAGGGAAAGTAAAGTGGAAGCCATCACACACTTGATGTAGAGGTAGGCTTTTGTTGGAAAATAATTCCTTTCTTGCAGAAAGTTACTCACTGGCTATAGATTGAAAATGAAGGACTGAGTTAATGGACTAGAATCATTATGATTCAGCTGAGCTGGATTCAGGCCTTCAGAACTAAACAACTGTGATCAATTGTCCATTCAATAGTTGAAACATCAACTTCAATAAATCCCCCAAGCCCCCACTTGCCTCCCTTTGAGCTCTGGACCTCTAACATCTAGCAGCAGTGTCCAACATTTTGGCATCTCTGGGCCACACTTGAAGAAGAATTGTCTTGGGCCATCCATTAGATACAGAAACACTAATTCAAACTGATGAAAAAAGAGCTTTTAAGTAAATTTATGATTTTGCATTGGGCTGCATTAATAGCCATCCTGGGCTCCACGTGCACCGTGGGTGGCAGGTTGGACATTCCTGGCAGTAAGGACCTCCTTCTCTAGAGATATGGTTGACAAAGGGACCCAAGAGTGGTTTTCCCTTCATTTGGGCTTAAATAATGTTTTCCTTACCTAAAGATTTCCTAAAATGAAACCCATAATTTTTTAATTCACTTTATTTAATTTTTTTCAAATTCTAGGTTTTTTCTTTTTATTAAATTTTATTTTAATTGTTGTTACAGTAGAAATTTCTATCTTTTACTCCCATCCCAACAGCCCCACCCAGCTCTCCCCTCCTCCCTCCCATTTCCATCCTCCCCTAGTTTTTATCCATGTGTCCTTTATATTTGTTCCTGTAAACCCTTTCCTTTTTCCCTTGAAATTCCCCTGAAATTCCCTCTCCCCTCCCCTCTGAACACTGTCAGTCTCTTCTCTATTTCAGTGTCTTTGGTTATATTTTGCTTGTTTTTCTTTTGTTTTGTTGTTTAGGTTTCTGTTAAAGGTGAGATCATATGGTATTTGTCTTTCACTGCCTGGCTTGTTTCGCTTAGTATAATGCTTTCCAGGTGCATCCATGCTGTTGCAAAGGGTAGGAGTTCCTGGTTTCTTTCTGCTGCATAGAATTCCATTGTGTAAATATACCATAGTTTTTTGATCCATTCATTTACTGATGGGCATCTAGGTTGCTTCTAGCACTTGGCTATTATAAATTGTACTGCTATGAACACTGGGGTGAGTAGGTTCTTTTGGATTGGTGTTTCAGGGATCTTAGGATATAATGCTAGCAGTGGAATTGCTGGGTCAAAAGGCAGATCCATTTTTAGTTTTCTGAGAAGATTCTATACCATTTTCCATAGTGGTTTGCTTCTCATTGGTTTCCATGGGTTGGCTTCTCATCTATTTGTCTGTGTGTTACTCTTTCTTGGCAAAACCCAAATCTTTTTTTGTCTAAGGATTGTTCTAGGGGAGAAAACTGTTTTTACTTTATTTGAATTTGTTCCAAATATTCTAATAAACCAATTTGTAATGACCTTACATTGTCTTTTCTTTAAAACAGAAATGATATAAGAAGCTAGAGAGGCTGGATTATTTTTTTGATAGAAATACCTGAGAGATTTCTGGAAACTTAACTTTCTGCCTATGCTGAAATCTATTTTCAAGTGGTATGTGATTCTTTAGATGTTTCTTTGTCATATTTTCCTCAGCATAGATATCGCTCATTGCTTGTAGAAACTTGTGTAAGGTGCCAACTTTCTGGGATGAAGTTGGGGAGAGGAAAAGACATACTTTTAATTAGGGAAAAGGTGTCATTAGGGATATGCTGTTTGAGTGACTGAAAGGACGAAGAGTTCTAGTACCTGAGAGAATACCCAGTCATTGGCTATTTGAAGAAGATAAATCCTAGCATTTGTCTTGTTAGCTGCAGAGATTAATCATCAGAGACACGAATGCTATCCTAAATGTTGATAGGAAAGTACTTTTTGTTTATCTTACCATAATTGACTGAGGAGAAGTACATTCAAATAACTACTTTCAGTGTTTTAAAATTTCTGGGGTTTTTGTTTTGGGAAAAAATGGATTTGGCCAAATTAATTTCCACAAATTCAGCCAATTTTACAAAACCATGAGAACACAGCATCTTTGTTTTTCTTTGAAGAAATTTTTCCCTGAATGTGAGAGTGTTCAAGTATTTTATAAGTAAATATGTATGTTTTATTTAAGTGTCTTTATATCCTAGATATCTGTGTTGGATACTGCAATCCTTGTCTGAAAGACTGAAGTGATCTGGAGTCTGTGTGGATACATGGGAAGTGCGGCCACATGAAGCTATTTCCACATCTACTGGTCACTATACATTACTCAATGTTCTATGGTCACACATAGATACATGAGGTACCCACAGTCACTGCCAATGAAAGAAGCACTGATTTTAAAGACTAAGGGAAAGACTTGAGGTGAGTTCTTAGAACAACTGAAATTCATACAATATATTTAAATGTTGCTAATGTCTTAGATATACACATTTTCACTGGAAGAAGTCTCAATTAAAAAAATTAAGCTAGAAAATTAAGGAAGTGAACCAGAATATACAAAATGTGTTCAGTTCCTCGCATTGGAGCCTGCCAGGTGTTTGTTGTTTGTTTTGTTAAATAATAAGGAGAAACATGGAATGCATTTGAACTAACCTAATGGGCTAATAGTTGGTTCACAGGCTATTATATTTTACATGGTAAATTAACAGTTCTAATTATTGTAAGACCTTTAAATCAGAATTTAGGATACATCATCTCTATACTTCATTGTGTGTTTACCACTCAAAGTTGGATCTTTTTCCCTTACCATATATATGACCCCCTTGACCCTTTACTGCCCTGCCCACTTCCTTTTGGGTTAACCACCATACCACTATCTATGCCTATGAGTTTTGGTTTTTGTTTTTCTTTCTTGTTAATGTGCTGCTTTCAGTGTTTTCTTTCCCACATGTGAGTGAAATCATATGGTCTTTGACTTTTTCTGTCTGACTTATTTCACTTAGTAGAATCTCGCAGTCCATCCACATTGTTGCAATGACAGTGTTTCATCTTTTCTCAGGGCAGAGTAGTGTTGTGTTTATGTGCCACATCTCCAATATCTAGCCACCTACAGAAGGACCCTTTTGTTGTTTTCATGTCTTGGTCACCATGAATAAGGCTGCATTGAACATAGGGGTACATGTATCTTATGTCACCCCACAAATCTAGTTTAAAAATAATGAGAGAATTTGAAATTGTAACATAGCAAATGCATTAAAACAGGGAGAAATAATATCCTACTCTATTCTAGAAGCTTGATGTAAGATTTTGGATTTTTTTAATTTGAAATGTTTAAAATACACTTTACATTCAATATTATTCTGTGCTAGTTTCAGCGCTATAACATAGTGACCACACAATTATATATTCCACAGTGTTTTCCCCTCAATCCTTAAAGTACCCACCCTGCTCCATGCATAGTTATTACAATATTACTGACCACATTCCCCATGTGGGATTTGGATTCTGATATGGAACCTAGATATGTGTGAATGTTTCAAAACGGAAATTCATAGACACAGACAACAGTACTGTGGTAAGCGGAGGTAATGTAAGTGTTAGTAATGAAAGGTAGAGGGGGCCAAATTTATGGTGATGGAAGATGATTTGACTTTGGGTAGTGGGCACACAGTGCAATACACAGATCTTGTACCATAGAAATGTACACTTGTAACCTATTTGAGCTTATAACTAATACCATCCCAATAACTTTAATAACAAATTAGCACAGCAAACCATATGGTAAATATTTGAAAGAAACCTGTGTTTAGGGAAGTGCCTTGTTTATTATCACTTGTGGAGTAATAAAACTGTAATTTTAAAGTACTTCAGAGGATATTTTTGTTACTATGGAATTTTACTTTATCTTTTTAAAACGTCATATGCTTAAGAAACTATGTTAAAGAATTTTTTTTTTTAAGTAGAGAAGTGTTAAGTTAGCAGTTTAAGTTGAAAGTCTAATAATACTATCTGTGAGTTTTTATAGAATTGGATCTTTGATGACTTAAACAACAGAGAGTAGATTGTATACTCAGTTTCTACATCTAAAAAATTTAACTGGGTAGTAGGAAATTTATTCTGGAGAAGTCTAACATTGATGATTAGTAAGAGTAAGGTCACTAGATAGATCCTGCATTAAGTAAGGAGTGAGAAAAAGAGAATTGGATATAGACTACCTATACCCTCATGTTCCTCAATAGGTGTGTCTTTATCAGAGTACAGCTTCAACAATGGTAGAGCTTCTCAATGAACTAGAAGCAGCAACATGAATGAGGCATGTAGAATGGTCCTCACAGCTGGCTTTTAAAGAAGGCTCAATCTTTCAGCAATCATCCCTCCCTCCCATGCCAAATCTATGGGAATGAAATCAGCTTGTCTATCTTCGAATTTAAGTGATTTTGAAATTTTCCTCTGCAATAAATAAGCAAAAAATTTAGGTTTGTATTTATAGCTGTACACTTCTTCTCTGTTTCTTAATTTTGTCCTTTACCATCAGATGTAGAGAATCCGAGGAATCGGATTTTAAAAACATCTTCTTTGCTTTTCTTTATTAAAGAAAGAAAAGTGCTCTGTGCTCTGTGTTTATTTCTTACGGTGTCGTAAGATGTTTCCTGAATGTTCCCTCGAAGATCCCTGGTGATCAGGCTTCTAACACTTTCTTAAGAAAAGATTTTCCTGAAGAAGATTTTTTAAAAGACTGCTAGTCTCAGTTAATTATCACATTAATATTCTTATTACTTGTGGATATTTATTTCTTAAATATAATTTCTCCTTTCTGATTTGACCCCCTTTTTTTCTTTCATTTTATGCTATTCAGTTTGTCCTGTGATGGATGGATCCCAGTTTTTTCCCTGTTATTCTGCTTGCTTCTAGTCCAAATACATTCCATCACAGGTGAATACTACTACTCATGTGCAGTCAATGAGATAATTCTTGCAATATACAGTCATATTCTATGCCTAAATGGGATTCATAAATTATAATATTCTTTTTATCCTTTCCCATGCCTCTAATTATTACCCCATTAACAAAGATCCTGATGGTTCCTTGTGATACAATGATAGTGAAGCATTCAAGAACATTAATGGTAGCTATCATTTATGAAGCTTACTGGGTGCCAGTTAGTATTCTAGGTATTTACTTGTAATAAAACAGCAACCCAAGGGGCAGGCTCTATTGGTATCCCCACTCTAAAAAGAATGAAACTGAGGCACAGAGAAGGTTATTATGTTGCCCAAGGTCACCTAGAGGTAAGTGGCAAGGCTGGGATTTGAACACAGGCAATGCGTCTCCAGAGTCCATGTGATTCAGCACTGTGCTATACTCGCCCATGGAAGGGTGTTTTGGGTATTAAATAAGTATACAGTGAACAGAATAACTTGTAATCAGTATTTGGTCTCTGTAATGATAAACCCCCCTTATCACTACATAGCCCTTTTTAAGGAAGAGTTATAAGCTTGGATATTTCTATTTTATTACAAAAAATGTGGAAAAGTGAGTAGAATAGAATGTAAGGTAGGGTTGCACAAAGAGTGCCATGGAAAGTAAGACTGGACAAGGTTTCTGAGATTGTCTAGTTCCAGTTCTTTATCTTCTCA
Source organism: Phyllostomus hastatus (assembly GCF_019186645.2). Lineage (NCBI taxonomy): Eukaryota > Metazoa > Chordata > Mammalia > Chiroptera > Phyllostomidae > Phyllostomus > Phyllostomus hastatus. The sequence continues at coordinate 29,910,264 of NW_025334037.1, forward strand.
AAGAGGAAACTGAGATCAACTTGCAATTACATTTAGAAATGTTTCAACCCATGTCTTCTTACAGTAACCATGGGCTCTTACCTTGAGTATGCTGATTTTTGGAACCTGGGCACCGTAGCTCCATTTTGGAGCACTCTCAGTACTTTGGAAAAATTGTAAGTATAGCCATGTCTCATTGTCTTGTACCCCTCTTTTCCGTGTCTGTGTTCCCCTTCCTCAATACCAGGGTCACCCCAAAAGTGTTGAAAAAAAATACTTGTAACATAAGAGTTCATGATAGTCACGAGTCAGTGAAGTTCAAAAATATTTGGTGAATATCTAAATAGTGCCTCTGTGTTAAGTGTTGTATGATAACAAAGATTAAATAGATCAAATTATCCCCCTTTGAAAAGCTGATAGTAAAAAAAAAAAGGAAAAAAAATTCCTGACAGTAACAGAGTCCAAATGAGCCATTGTTTTATGGAATAATGTGCCAATAATGTCATGGTCTGATGTATTCCAGTGTGTGGAAATGTAATGATAGATCCATGAAGATTGAATATCCTTTGAGACATACAGGACTGAATACTAATGGCAAATTTTCATAGTATTAAGTGAGTTATTCCAAAAGAGACATGATTTTTGGTGCTACATCAATTATATTATAAAAGTCCTCACCACAAATACTATCAACTGAGAAGCCTGAATTCATGCCAATTTATTTAGAGAGTTTTTATTTGCCACCAGCAGAGAGTAGGTCATTAATGACTTGTGTGCCCAGGACTGACAGTTCAAATAAGGCTCTATTAAATACACAACTGGCTGTGAGGCCTTTGATACTTTTCTTCGTTCAATCCACTAAGACTTAGAGGGAGAACCTCTGACTTGTGGTCTAAAAAAATCATGTGAGGAGAAACAGAATTGTCAAGGGAAGGTGAAATAGGCTATTAGGAAAAAGAACTCATAGATATTCACCAAATGTTTTTTGTGTGTAAACCACCATAGAAAATAAAATAATGAAGATGTGCTCCAAAACTGAATGGATGTATTCGTAGTGTGTTCACGATTTCATTTCAGGTCCCTTCTTCTGACCTCTCATTGCGGAAAGTGGCTTTAGAGAAGACTAAATGGGACATAGTAACAATGTGACAGAATTTGTCCTCCTGGGCCTCACTCAGGATCCTAGGAGCCAAAAAGCATTATTTGTCATATTTTTGCTCATTTACATTGTGACAATGGTGGGCAACCTGCTTATTGTGGTGACTGTTCTTGCCAGCCCCTCCTTGGGCTCCCCCATGTTCCTCTTCCTCATCTATCTGTCACTCATTGATGCAGTGTATTCCACTATCAGCACACCCAAATTGATCATAGACTTACTCCGGGCTCAAAAGACAATTTCTTTCTCAGCTTGCATGGGACAGCTCTTTCTGGAACACCTTTTTGGGGGTGCTGAGGTGTTCCTTCTGGTGGCCATGGCCTATGATCGGTATGTGGCCATCTGTAAGCCACTGCACTACATAACCATCATGAATAGACAGGTTTGCTTCCTGCTGATGGTGGTGTCCTGGGCTGGAGGTTTTGTGCATTCTTTGATCCAACTTCTCTTTGTGTACAACCTCCCCTTTTGTGGCCCCAATGTCATTGACCACTTCATGTGTGACATGTACCCACTATTAGAACTTGCCTGTACTGACACCTACATCTTAGGCCTCTCTATGGTTGCCAATGGTGGAGCAATCTGTACCGTCATCTTTATTTGTCTACTAATATCCTATGGAGTCATCCTAAGTTCCCTCAGAACTCATAGTCGGGAAGGGAGGCACAAAGCCTTGTCTACCTGCATTTCCCACATCACGGTGGTTGTTCTCTTTTTTGTTCCCTGCATTTTTATGTATGTGAGACCTGTTTCCAACTTCCCTGTTGATAAATTCATAAGTGTGGCTTATATTGTTATCACTCCCATGTTGAATCCTCTAATATACACTTTGAGAAATGCAGAAATGACAAATGCTATTGAAAAACTCTGGTATAAGAAGTTAGCTATGGACAGAATGAGAATATGTCATTCATATTGAATGCACTTAGTACTAATTCCAAAGCAACAAACAGGCAGTGCATTCTAACAAGGGATGACTTGGTCAAGTCAATGAGTTGTCTAGGGATGCATTTTGTTATTCACACAAAGCTATAAAAAAGTAGAACAAATTATCCTTAGAGGTTAGACTCAATTTAATACAGAAATGTGAAGGTTGACTAAAAAGGCACAGGTATTTTTCCTATTATTAGGAAAAATAAACTAAGTTCACCTTGTAACATTTTTTATTGTTTAGTCACAGTTGTCCTGATAGTTTCCCCATTGCTCTCCCCTGCCCTGTACCACCAACCACCAGCTCCCAGGGTCAGTGTCCCCCACCCTGTCCATGCCCATGATCCCTTTATTCATGTTTTTTTGGCTTGCCCCTTCCCCTTTTTGCTACTATCCCCCTAACTGCTTTCCTCTGGTCATTGTCAGTTTGTTTTCTATTGTTTATATTAAAATGGGTTAGAATTGTTTTTTTCCTAGAAAGTGAAAAAACAAGCTACCTTTGTAAATTTTCTTTAACCCCAAATAATGAGAAATCAATTTGGCTAATGCTTAGAACAAATCTCTTATGTTTAAACAGTAGTATTTATTTATTTATTTATTTGTTTGTTTGTTTGTTTGTTTATCATTGTTGTTCAAGTACAGTTGTTTCCCTTTTCACCCCACCACAGTTTCCTGACACACACATCTGCACCTCCCATCCTCAAACCTACTCCTTTGGCTTTGTCCATGTGTCCTTAATACCTGATCCTTGATGGTCTTTCCCCTATTTTCCCCCATTTTTCCCCAGCATCCCTCTCCCCCACCCCCTCTGGTTACTTCAGTTTGTACTTTATTGTAAAATTTAAATGTTTGTTGTTGTATGGATACAACAGATTTTTGCAGCTGCCTTAAGCATTTTGTCTTCAAGATTACTTGTGTTTCTCATTTTGATGCCTGTGCATTTGAAGTTCAGGATGTTTAGATGGGAGATGATACCATATTTGGTTAAATGCACAATCATAGAACAGTTCTGTTAGATGGGATGTTGGATATACTCACAGGTTGGGATGAACTCGTTTGGGATGGTTGACAATGAAAACAGATTCTAGTTCTTGATTAGAGTATAGAGTGCTATACTACATAAACGTATTTTCATGCTTTTCCTCACTAGTACTTATGTGTTTTTTGCCATTCTTCAATGTGTAGATGAAGCTTATTTTGTCTTCATGACACTGAAGATTGGGAAAAGATATGTATTATTTTACACAGCAATGTGTTTCCTAAGTTGCTTTCAACTTAAATACTTTAAATTATAGACTTAGTAATGGTTGTTTTTATATAAACAAAATTTTCAATTTCAATCTTATCTTAAAATTTTATTTTCTCAGTGTGTAGCCTCTCCAGAACATCACGTACTAGGAAGAAGATGTAATTACTTTCACTGTATGTAGGAACATCATCTTTGTTTTGTAAGAGTTTTTTCCTTACTAAAAAAAAATTAGAACTTTCCTCACTTAAAAATTTTGTTAGGATTTTTTAATGCATACCAATAATATATGCAATTTATACCCAGAATTTGATCAATATTGTAATTACCTGTGTATACCATTCCTCTCCTTCTATCCAGATGTAATCCCAATGTTGAATTTTTTAGTAATCATAGTTAAAAATCACTTAACTGCATATGTATGCATCCTTAAGTTATAGAGTGTACAATTTCATATTCTTTACCTTTATTAAAATTATGCTACATAGGACAAAGTTTTCTGAGTATTTTATCCACAGTGTTGATTTCCTAAGATACAATCATGTTGTTGCTTTTCTCTGTAGTCCCACCAGCTCCCTGCTGTGTATTATTCCACGTCTAAATATACCACATGTTATGAACCCATTTAGCCAGTGTCCTACTTGTGCTGCTCTGGACATCCTGATAGAAATTACTTTGTGTTAAATAGGCTGTTTGCATGCTCACTTTTATGGATGGTTACAGTTTTCTCCTAAAGATGTATTATCTATTACACTGCTGCTTGTGTTTATATGTGTGTATTTGTGTGTGTGCATGTGTATAAAGAATTTAAATCTACTTTAAAAGGGGCTTTCTATTGTGATAAAACCAAGTTTTTGAACACATTTTTCAAAAATGCAACCTACTTTCCTAATCTGATATGTCATGTTTACAATAAAGTTCAAATACCTGTGTACCTATTTCTAGACTTTTTTCTCTTGATTGGTTTATTATTCCTAAGACAGTACTATATTATTCTGGGTCATGTAAGTAGATTTTTATATATATTAAGAGACTTACTACACAATATTCTTATTAAAAACAACACTTTCTCTTTACAACAACTATTTTCCACATAATTAATAAAATAATTTCAGAGGCCTTAGAAACCTACCAGGATTTTGATAGATAGTGTATTAAGTGTCTAATTAACCTGTGTAGAATTGATATATTGATCCTATTGAATCATTGTTTTTAGGAACATGAAAAATCATAGCATTTATTTAGGCCTTTAAGTTTCAGTTAGCTTTTGGAATACTGCTGTGCAGGAATGATATCAGTGACTTTTCTTTCCAACATCTTTCTAATATTTTATATCATATTTCTCATTTTATATTACTTAGAAGAAGAGGAAGAATAATATAATAACTGTGAGTATAGGAAACCTGGTCTTATTCTTAGTTGTACTGGGGATGCCTGTGATATTTCTCTACAAAAACGTGTTCATTAAAAATTATCATCTCAAGTGTCCTCCAAGAAACAGGTATCACTCTTCAAAGGAACAACTGCAAATTATTTACAAAGAGTTTACCAGATTAAAGACCAAATGAGAGAGGGGATGAGATTATAGGGGAAACTTGTGAAGGGTTAGCAGGAACAATTATACAGGATACATGGACAACAACCTGGGATGGGGTAGAAACAGAGGTTAGGAGGGCTGGGGTGGGGAAGGGGTGAGGGGAAGAGGCAGAAAACTGTACTTGACAACAATAAAAAATGTTAAAAACAAAAGAACTTTAAAAAATGGTGAAGTACCCAGGACTAGCAATGGTGGGACATTGTTACTATCCCAGTTATGAAGGCAAAATGGAATAGATTTTTTTTCCAAACATAGAAATAAGTATAACAGAAAAGGGAAGGTCATTTGACAGGACCTTTGTCTTGAATAGGGAGACATCCATTTTCAAACTGGCCCATGAAGGAAAGTAGCAGATGAATTAATACCTTGATGTCTCTTCACTGTTTGATTTCCTGTTATTTCCTTCTATTGGCTGAACTTAACCAACAGCTAAAGTGTGAGTTAAGTTGGCTGATGACCATTTTAGTGGCCATTGTCTCAGGGCCCAGAATAAAGTGGAAAAGATTAGAGTTGGATCTATAGGAGCAAATGTGGCACATCCATAACACCCAACCCTTTTTGTTTCTACTATTCACTTATAATTTTGGAAGAAAAGTAAAACTCTTTCAACACAGGAAACATAAAAAGTCCCTTTAACTTCCATATCATCTATTGATTTCAGCCCAGACATACTCCCACTTCAAACCTAATTGAAATATGAACCACCAATGCTTTTCATATGAAGTAGCAGAAGGGGGAAAGATAAATAGATAATGATTACTTAAAACAGAACATCCAATTCTGTCTCAGCTTCCACAGACTGTCATGGGATCAAAGTTAACAATCATAACTTCTCAACCACCAATTTTGCATTCTTTCACTTTCTGTAAATTTCTTGGCTAGTCAGAGAATATTGTGAAGTTGGATGATTCAAACCTGAATTACCATGGGAGTCAAATCTATAATTGATGTATTTTGTTGTTTTCCCCGTTTCTCATTGCTGCCTCCTGGGCATGGCAGTAGAAGGAGACATTGTATTTCATGCATTTATTTGTTTGTGGCAACCTAATTTTCTGCTGTTAATTAGGACCAAGCACTCAACTCAGTACAGGGATCTTCCTGTTTCATGAGCCTGGGGAGCCCAACATAACCATGGACATTTTCCATTGGAAACCTAAGGGAACAATGACTGTGTTCATTGGTAGTATTCCTCTGTGGGCACTAGGTCTTTCAAACATACCAAGTTCAAACTTCCAAGTAACTGAATCAAAGATGCCTTAGGTGGGTTATCATGTGTAATAGGTGTAAGAATGATGAAGGTCATTGTGGACTCATTTGATTCACTATCTTTTGTCTATTCTTTGCACAGGAGAGATGGCTCTATTTAAGTGTAGGCATGGCTGAAGTATATACCATACCTTTGGGAAAAGAAGCCAACATATTTTTGTGCTGTCTTTTGTCTCAAGAGGCAATGTCATAAGAGACTTCACCATCCCATTTCATCATTTTATCATGTTGGATGCTTCTGAGTAATGGAGAACCTTGTAAGATCAGTGGCATAGACTGTAGTTATTTGAAAATATTGAAAGAACTAAAGAAAATCATGCTTAAAGAGCTGAAGGAAAAAACCATTACACAGTGTCTCAACAGCAAGTGATTTATATCAATAAACAGATGAAAATCATGAAAAAGAACACAAATAAATTGTAGACAACAATTGAAATAAGAAATGCACTAAAGTGGCTCACAAGTAGATCTGAGCAAGCAGAAGGAAGTCAGTGAAGTTTAGGATAGATCACTGAGATGATCTTGTTAGGGGAACTGGTACATAGAGCTGTTCAGAGACCCCCTTTGTCAAATATTAATTTATGGAAGAGACTTGGGTTTATGTCTAGTCTCTTTATTCCGTTCCATTGGTCTATGTATCTGTTTTTATGCCAGTGGCAGGCTATTTTGACTGTAGCTGTCTTGTAATGCTGTTTGATATCAGGTATTGTGATCCCTCCTACTTTACCCTTCTTTCTCACAATTGCTCCAGCTCTTTGGGGTCCTTTATGGGTCCATATAAAGTTTAGAAATGTTGGTTCTATACCTGTGAAATATGCCATTGGTACTTTAATAGCTATTGAGTTGAATCTATAAATTGCTTTGGGTAGTATGGGCATTTCACTCATGTTAATTCTTCTGATCCATGGCCACAGCATATGTTTCCATTCGTTTTTGTCTTCCTTAATTTATTTCTTCAGTGTTTTGTACTTTTGTGAGTACAGTCATTACCTCCTTTGTTAGGTTTATTCCTAGGTAGTTTTTCTTTGTTGCTATATCAAATGGGATTTTTACCCTTATTTCTGTCTGATGTTTCATTGTTGGTGTACAAAAGTGAGTTTAATTTCTGACTCTTGAGTTTGTATCCTGCTGTTTTGTCAAATTCATTTATTAGGTTGAGCAGTTTGGTGGAATGTATAGCATTTTCTATGTACACTATCATGTCATCTGCAAAGAATGACAATTTTGCTTCATCCTTTCCAATTTGGATGCCTTTTATTTTGTCTGATTTTTGTGCCTTGAACTTCTAATAGTATGTTGAATAGAAGTGATGAAAGTGAACAATCTGGTCTTGGTCTTGTTCTTAGTGGGAAAGTTTTCAGTTTTTGCACATTGAGTATGATGTTGGCTATTGGTCTCTCATATATAGCCTTTATTACATTGATAAATTCTCCCTGTATTCCCACTTGGCTGTGTGTTTTTATCATAAATGGGTGCTGTACCTTATCAGATGCTTTTCCTGCATGTATTGATATGATCATGTGATTTTTGTCTTTGCTTTTGGTTATGTGATGTATTTCCTTTATTGTTTAGTGAATATTGTACCATCCTTGCATCCTTGGGACGAATTCCACCTGGTTATGGTGTATAATCTTTTCAATGTATTGCTGGATGCAGTTTGCCAGTATTTTGTTGAAGATTTCAGTGTCTACGTTCATCAGCCATATTGGCTTGATGTTTTCTTTCTTTGTGATGTTGTTCTGTGGTTTTGGGATTAGGATGATTCTGGCTTCATAAGAAGCATTTGGAAGTCCTCCATCTTCTTGGATTTTTTAAATATATTTTATTGATTATGCTATTACAGTTGTCCCATTTCCCCCTCTTCACTCCCCTCCACCCTGTACACCCTCTCCCACCCATTTTCCCCCCTTTAGTTATGTCCATGTGTCAAACTTATAAGTTCTTTAGCTTCTGCATTTCCCATACTATTTTTACCCTCCCCCTATCTATTTTCAACCTACAATCTATGCTACTTATTCTCTGTACCTTTCTCCCTTCTCTCCTCCTCCCACTCCCCTGTTGCTAACCCTCCATGTAATCTCCATTTCTGTGGTTCTATTCCTGTTCTAGTTGTTTGCTTAGTTTCTTTTGGTTTTGCTTTAAGTGTGATTGTTAATAATTGTGAGTTTGCTGTCCTTCTACTATACATGTTTTTTTTTAAAATTTTCTTTTCTTAGATAAGCCCCTTTAACATTTCATAAAATGAAGGCTTGGTGATGATGAACTCCTTTCACTTGACCTTATCTGAGAAGCACTTTATCTGCCCTTCCATTCTAAATGAAAGCTTTGCTGGATAGAGTAATCTGGGATATAGGTCCTTGTCTTTCATGACTTGGAATATTTCTTTCCAGCCCCTTCTTGCCTGTAAGGTCTCTTTTGAGAAATCAGCTGACAGCCTGATGGGAACTCCTTTGTAGGTGACTGTACCTTTATCTCTTGCTTCTAGGATTCTCTCCTTCATTTTTACCTTGGCTAATGTAATTATGATGTGCCTTTGTGTGTTTCTTCTTGGGTCCAACTTCTTTGGGGCTCTCTGAGCTTCTGGATTTCCTGGAAGTTTATTTGCTTTGCCAGAATGGGGAAGTTCTCCTTTATCATTTGTTCAAATATGTGCTCAATCTGTTGCTTTTCCTTTTCCCCTTCTGGTACCCCTATAATTTGGATGTTGGAACGTTTAAAGATGTCCTGGAGGTTCCTAAGCTTCTCCTCATTTTTTTTGAATTCTTATTTCTTCATTTTTTCTTGTTTGTTTTTTTTTCTTCCTTTTTGCCCACTCTATTGTTTTGAGTCCCAGTTTCCTTCCCATCACTGTTGGTTCTCCGTGCATGTTCCTTCATCTCTTTTATGGTAACCTGCATTTTTTCATGTAATTTGCACCCAAAATCAGCGAATTCTGTGAGCTTCCTGATCACCAGTGTTTTGAACTGTGCATCTGATAGGTTAGGTATTTCTTGGTTACTCAAAAGGATGAGTTCTGGGGCACTGATTTGTTCTATTTGAGCCATCTCTCTCTCTCTCTCTTTTTTTTTTTTTTTGAACTGGTCGCTCCTGTTACAGTGAGGGGTGGAGCCTTAGGTGTTCATCCAGGCTGGGCACCCCAGTCGCGAGATTGTGAAGTTGCATGTGGGGGCGGGGCAGGGGCAGGAGGGAACAATGGCAGCAGCCCCGCTCTCCTGGGATCTCAGTCCCTTCCCTAGGATCCTGGGCTGTGCTCTGCTCTGGTCCACAATCGTAGCCTCACTGGGTTGCCAGTTGCTGCTTGCGTACTCAGGGTCTACCCACTTCAATCTTGCATGTCCCAGATGGCTTACGTGCTCCCGGTTGCCTTAGGCACCCAGCTCTCCCTGCACTCCAGGCTCTGTGACCAGTGCTCGTCTCCGCCCCTCCTACCGGTCTGGATGAACGGGTTTACTTCAACTTCTTGGCTGTCTGACTTCCATTCAGATAAATTCTCTATCAGTTCTGGGTGTTATTCTGCCTCTAAATTGTTGTTGTTTTAATCTTGGTTGTGCGTGGAGGTACAGTGCATCCACCTATGCCTCCATCTTGCGGGAATTCCCTTGTTGGATTTTTTGGAAAGTCTGTGAAAAATAGGGGTAGCTCTTCCTTAAGTGCTTTGTAGAATTTTCCTGTGAAACCATCAGGTCCAGAGCTTTTGCGGTTTAGCAGTTTTTTGATTATGTCTTCAATTTCGTCAGCTGTTATTGGTCTGTTCAGGCTTTCTGCTTCTTCTTCACTGAGTTTTGGAAGATTACATTTTTGTTTAAATTTGTCCATTTTACTTAGGTTTTCAAATTTCTTGGCATATAGTTCCTCATAGTAAGTTCTTATGATCCTTTGTATGTCTGTGGTATCAGTTGTAATCAGTCCTCTTTCATTTCTAATTGTGTTTATTTGGGTCCTCTGTTTTCCTTGATGAGTCTGCTTAAAAGCTCATTGATTTTGTTCATCTTTTCAAAGAACCAGGTCCTGTATTTATTGATGCTTAGAATTGTGTCATTAGTTTCTATGCCATTTAATTCTGCTGTGATCTTGGTTATTTCCTTTTTTTCTACTTGCTCTGGGTTGTGTTCATTGTTGTTCCTCAAGTTCTTGTAGGCATAGGGTTAGGTTGCTTATTTCAAATGTTTGTATATTTTTTAGGTAGGTCTGTATCACTATGAATTTCCTTCTGAGGTCTGCCTTTGTTGTATCCCACAAGTTTTGGGTTGTTGTCAGTTCATTTTCATTTGTTTCTAGAAACTTTTTAATTTTTTCCCTGATCTCATTCTTGACTCATTCATTTATAACATGCTAATCAATCTCCATGAGTGTGAGTGTTTTTTATTTTTTTCCTTGAGGTTGGTTTCTAGTTTCAGTCCCTTGTGATCAGAGAAAGTGCTTGATATGATTTCAATTTTGTTGAATTTGAGGAGGCTTGTTTTGTGTCCTATCATGTAGTCTATCTTTGAAAGTGTTAGATGTGCTTTTGAAAAGAATGTATATTTTGCCTCTTTAGGATGACAGGCTCTATCGATATCAGTTCAGTTCTTTTGATCTAGGACCTTGCTCAATGCTGCAATATCTTTGTTGATAGTTTGTTTGGAAAATCCATCCATTTTTGGCAGTGGGGTGTTGGAATCCCCTGCTATGATTGTGTTGCTGTCAATATGTTTCTTGAAGTCTTCCAAGAGTTTCTTTATATATTTGGGTGCTCCTATGTTGGGTGCATATGTATTTAAAATGTTTATGTCTTCTTGATGGATTCATCTCATGAGTATTTTGATGTGACCTTCTGGGTTTCAATTTATGGCCTTTCTTTGTAGTCTATTTTGTCTGATATGAGAACTGCTACTCTGGCTTGTTTAGTGCTGTCCATTTACTTGGAAAATGTGTTTCCAGCCCTTCACTTTCATTCTGTATAGGTCTTTTGTCCTGAGGTGGATCTTTTGTAGGCAGCATATGTGTGGGTCATGCTTTCTTATCCATTCAGCTGTTCTATGTCTTTTGATTGGTGCATTTAATCTGTTTATATTTAAGGGTATTGTTGATAAGTTCTTACTCATTGCCATGTTTTCGTACTTGTGTTTCTCTCTCTTTCTCTCTTCCTTTTCTTAAAGCAGTCCCTTTAACATCTCTTGCAGAGCCGGTTTGATGCATATGTATGCTTTTAGACTTCTTTTGTCTGCAAAGTTCCTTATTTGGCCTTCCATGTTAATTCAGAGCTTGCTGGGTATAGTAGCCTTGGTTGTAGACGTCTGGTTTTCATTACTTGGAATATTTTTTTTGCCATTTTCTTTGGGCTTGGAGTGTTTCCTTTGAGAAGTCAGCTACTAGCCTTATTGGGGCTCCCTTGTATGTGACTTCCTGTTTCTCCCTCACTGTCTTTAAGATTCTCTCTTTGTCTTGAAATTTTGCCATTTTAATTATGATGTGTCATAAGGTGGGCCTCTTTGTGTTCCTTTTGATTGGGACTCTCTGTGTTTCCTGGATTAGTGTGATTTTTTTCTCTCTTCAAATTAGGGAAGCTTTCATCATTACTTTTTCACACAGGTTTTCTACCCCTTGCTCTTCTTTTGCTCCTTCTGGTATCCCTAATATATGGCTATTATTGCATTTTATGTTGTCCTGCAGTTCTCTTACCACCTGTTCATTCTTTCTGTGTCTCTTTTGCTTTTCTTGCCGTATCTGCGTGTTTTTTTTCTACCTTGTCCTCCAGCTCACTGATTTGATCCTCTGCTTCATGAAGCCTGCTTTAAATTGCTTCTCTTTTGGTCGTTATTTATGAGATTTTATTGTTCATTTCTTCTTGGTTTTGGTAATAGCTTCTATTTCTTTTTTCATGCTAATGTAGTTCTCACTCAGTTCCTTGTAGTTGTCTTTGAGTCCTTTGAGTATCTTAATTCTATATCTGATAGTTTGGTTAACTCCATTTCATTTAGCTCTTTCATTTGGAAGTTTTACATTCCTTTTGATTGCATGTTTTTTTATGGTCTCTCCATTTTAGGTGACTCTTTTTGTTTGTTTCTGTGCTTCCTAATGTTTTGCTTTGCTAGGTCTTTGTAGGGTAAACTTCTATGATAGGAATTTGATGAGGTTCAGTGGTCTGGTCTCTTTGATCTCCTTGTCTGGATGCTCTAGGTTTGTCCTTTTTTCTGTTTGTGTGGGCTCTTTGTTGTACTTGGGATTTTACCTTTGTTGGTTCCTTTGTTGGTGATTTCTCACTTCTAGGAGGTACACTGATGTTCGAAGCTCCCACCTATTCTTGTATGTGATCAGTGTCAGGGGTTGGGCAAAATAAATGAAGACAGAAGGAGAGTAATTTATGGGGTTTAAAGTACCAGCAAGTAGAGAAGACATAGGAGATACTTTGGACAAGTATAGTGTGAACGCCGATATTTCTTTCACCCAGCTAGCCACTTTTTACAAAAGTTGAAAGAGAGATAGAACTCTTGTTAGAGGGGAGGGTGATTGTGAGCTTAATCCAGAAAACAGAGCAAGAGTAGATGAGGAGAAATAGTGAGAGTAAGAAATAGAAAGTAGATTTAGTATGATAGATAACAGAGTTAACCACAATGATAATAATGCTCAGGATTGAAATGAAGTAGACTAAGATCAGGGAGAGTTTGTGTGTAATATGTACAATTGTATGGAACAACAATTATGTACAATAGTACTGGAACAACAATAATATGACAAGAAATATATAATTGGGATAGCCAGAATAGAAAGTACCTGATCAAGAATTGTGTTCTATTGGAACAATGGTGAAGTGAAAAAGGAAAATTAAAGAGATAATTAAGAGAGAATAAGGAAAACCAGTCAAACAATGCAATAAAACAGAGAAAGAAAATGAGGAAAACTAAACATAGGAAGAGAAATGAAAAATACAAGTGAAGTGGTAAAAATAATGAGAAGAAAATAATAATACACATAAACAATAAAATGCCAACTCCATGGGATGGCGAAGGGACATTTGTCTCAGTTCGTCAGTTTTTGTGGTTAGCCTTGTGCTCCCCATTTCAATCTGTCTCTCGACTCTTTGTAACTCCACGTCTCATTGTCTCATCTGGGGGAAGAAGAAAAGAAAAAAAAAAGAAGATCTGAAAGAAAAAAAAGAATAAGCCTCCTGCTGATTTTGAACCTGTTCAGTGAGTTCTGCTGGTCTTCCTAGATGCCATAGTAAAAGATGGGTAGGACTTTGCTTTTCTCCTTTCCTATGGTTTTGAGGGGATGGGGACCAGGTCTGGGTTGCAGCATTCATAGTTTCCTGGCTTCTGCTGGCCTAGTTCCTCTGTGAGCTGCCAGGCTCAAAGCAGCTACTCAGTCTCTGGGCCCACATCGTGAGTCAGTCTTCAGCATGGAGCCTGAGACAATTGGGTGCTCAGTACTGCTCAGCTTTCCTGTCATTCTCTGGGTGCAAGGAGGTGAAATCTCCCTCCCAGCAAGCCAGCCACTGCTGAGAGTTGCTTACAAAGTAGCTGTGAACACTCGCCTGGCTTTCTACATAGCCCAACTTTTCAACCAGTGTGGAGACTGAGTCAGGGTCCCATGTGGCCCCACTCATCTCTTCTCCAGGTGTAGCCCAGGACCCCAATTTCCTTGGTGCTGAGGTGTACAGTCCCAGTGGATGCATATCACTTCTGTGTGTTTTCCACTTATCTTTATGCCCCACAGCAACTTCCAGGATCCAGATACCTCCTGGTGCCAGGCTGCCCTCCCTGCTGTGGTAGGGGAGGGAGTTGGTGCTCTAACTTTTCTCCCCGTATCCATGGCAGGTGCTGGGCCAGAGGCCACAGCGGCCTTGGTCCCCAAGCAGATCCCATGGATCTTATTGTCCCAGAGCAATCTCCTCACCATCTGTTTTTCAATGTGCTCTGCAATTTTTTGCCTCCAGACTTCATAAGCTGGGATTCAATTGGCTGTTTACTGTGTTCCTCTGAAGATCAGCTGGGTGTTCCAGCTGGGCACAGGGAGAACTGGGATCTGCTCCCATCTACTTTGCTGCCATCTTCTCCCAACAGTGTCAGTAAATGTTGTGTAGGTTTATGATTTTAATGGTATACTAGCTGCTCTATCTAATTAAATAGTTGTCACCTTGGGGTCTGACACTTCACAGACCTCACAAAGTTAAGGCTTAAATGTGAGAGCTTCTCTAGAGAGTTGACACCCAGAGAGAACTGTGCACACAGGTGAAGCTGGTTTAAGTTCCTGTGGAGCCATACAATACAGATGGTCTCAGAGACATAGCCCGTTGTTAGACACTGGCAGTAAGCTCTGTTTATTTTTGCTTAAGCTGTACCCTTACCTGTTTTTTGTTGAACATTAAATGAAATGCCTACCGAGTAATATATATTGTCTAAGCACTGCTGGACTCACAGTCACCACTCACTGTCCCTCTACCTCTGAGGCTGAGTTAAGAAGTAAAGTTTTTCTTAATGTGGTTGTATTTGGAGGTGGTGTCTTTGGGAAGTGATCTGGTCAGGACTGTGGAGTTCTTATGAATAGGATTCATGTCCTTACTACAGAGACCACAGAAAGCTCTCTTGTCCTTTATGCTGGGTGAGGACCCAGGGAAGATGGCTGTCTGTGAACTAGGAAGCAGGCTCTCCCCAGGCACTTGAGCTGCCAACACCTTGACTTTGGTGTCCTCAGTTTCTAGAACTGTGAGAAATAACTATGTGTTGTCTGCCACCCAGTCTATGGTATTCTGTTGTGGTAGCTGAAAAGGATGAAGACAGGCATTTAGTTAATTTTTAAATTCGTATAATTACTTCATGTGATAATATAAATGTCTTGGTTAATTGTCTGCATTTAATGGTCTTTGTGAAGTCAGGGAAAGCTACTTCACTGTCCTTGTGCTCTCTGTTTTCTGCACAATGGCCGGGACAAAGAATCCACTCCATTGACTTTGTCACTTTTATTCTTGAATTTTTGATCTATTGGAATGAGAATTTTACTGATGAGTTTTGATGAACTCTTTCTAGATTAAATCTATGTACGTATTTGCTACAAATTTTTGTTCTTCTTTGATATTTCCTACAAATATTTCTTTAAGTATTTATGCTATAATTATCGGTGTTTTTACACCAATTATGTTATATTTTTATATTCTCTCACTATTTGATTTCTTCTATCACATCACTCTTGGAAATTCCATTTTCTTCTTAAAAGGTTTTATTAATTATCTCAGCTTACTAATTTTTTTAAAGAAGCCAGTCTTCTTTTTTTTTTAGATTTTATTTATTTATTTTTAGAGAGGGAAGGGTGGGAGAAATAGAGAGAGAGAGAAACATCAATGTGTGGTTTCTGGGATCCGTGGCCTGCAACCCAGGCATGTGCCCTGACTGGGAATCGAACCTGCAATGCTTTGGTTCACAGCTCATGCTCAATCCACTGAGCTACACCAGCCAGGGCAATTATCTCAGCTTATTTTTTTTAAAATGGCTTTCAAAAAATCTTTTAACCCATATAGATTTTATTTTATGATGAAAAATTATCTAAGCATATTTCTCCTAAATAGGTAAAGTAATTTATTTTATGATTCATTCTATTAATAATTACATACTTTCCATTTAGTATGTCTAATAATATACACCTACAAAGTTCAATGCTAGGGCTGTTTTTCCTTGTCCTCCTAGTCCTCCTTCTGTTAGTTCAGGAAAACCTGACTGAATGATTCTTTTGGCATGGACTGGCGTCACTCTCTAGTGTTCAGCTGATTGGTGGGCATGTAAGGAGGGTCCAAGATGACTTTGTTCATATGAATGGTGCTTAGCAGGAATGGCTAGGATATTAGGCTGTTCTGAGTCTGTCCCTTTGTTTTTTTCCATGTAGATAAAGGACGATATAGACAAAGTCTCTCCAGTGACACTGTCAGACTTGTTAAAGGGCAACTCAGGGCTCCCAGAGGGAGGTGGCAAAGCTGTCAGGCCAGTTAAGATGTTTTTATTTCCCCATTGTTGTTGATGCTAATACATAGAAGTGCAATTGAATAATTTTTGGACCTTGAATTTTACAAACTTGCTAAATTCACTTGCTATTTCTAGTAATCCCCAAAGGTTTCTTAGAGTTTCCTATGACATAATCATGTCTACAGAAAAGGATGGTCCATTTCTTAGGACATAGAGGAGTACTTAGCTTATCAATTTCTTTGAGTCATTTCAGCAGGTTGTGTTTTTCCTGTATATTACCCATTCCATCTAAGTTACTAAAATCATTGAGTTAGCATTTTCCATAACTATAATTGCTTATACTTTTAATTTTATTTCTATTTGTTAATTTTATTTTTGACTTTATATGGAAAAAGTTGTTTTCAATCCATACCCCACAGTAACCTGTAAGTGTCCTTGTTGTATTCCTGAGTTAATGGGGGAAATGGTTCCAGTCTCGTTTACACAGAATGAGTTGACTTTGAGATCCTAATTTTATTTTACTTTCTGTACATTTTGTTTGTTTTTTAAAAATTAATTTTATTGGGGTGTCATTGCTTAATAAGATTATGTAGGTTTCAAGTGTACATTTCTATGATACATGTTCTGTATATTGCTTTGTGTGCTCACTTTTCAAAGTCAATTCTTCTTTTTTAAATATACATTTTATTTATTTATTTTTAGAGAAAGGGGAAGAGGGAAAGAAAGAGAGGGGGAGCAACATTGAGCAGTTGCCTCCCATACCTCCTCAATGAGGGACCTGGTCTACGACCCAGTTGTGTGGCCTGACTGAGAATAAAATTGGCAAACTTTCATTTTGTGGAATGACATCCAACCCGCTGAGTCACACCAATCAGGGCTAAAGTCAGATCCTTTGTCACCATGGTTTTGGCCCCCTTTACCCTGTATGAGGGATATGTATGATGTTCATCTCCTTTTATATCTGATATTAATAATTTGGCTTATGTCTCTTTTCTCTACAGGTACCAACTCTTTCAGCTGTTTTCTGTGTTTCTATTTTATTGAAATTAAAAATCTTATCTTTTTTATGTCCTCTGATAACATATTTCTGTATAAACTGTTTCCATTTCATTAGGGAGCTTTATTATGCTACTTCATGTTCCTGGGAATGACTTTCTGACATCACCTATGACATAAAGGGCACCTGTGATGCCATTAAATTGTGTCTCTATGAAAATTCAATGACCTCCAGTCATTTTGTTTCCAATGAGTTTCATGTGATGACTGTGTTAGGGAATTACTGAATCTCTAATTAAAGTTTTAAAAACAGGATATTAGGATTAGGCTTCTGCCAAAGCCTCCAGCCTTCAAAAATCCATATAGTAGAGCCTTCTGAGAATGTCTGAGCATTAGGATTAAATAACTTCCCATTTATATTCTCTGGAGTCAGTGTTCTTTGTTTCTTGGTATATACTAGGATGTGAGAGAGACAGTAATGGATTAGGTAGGATTTGTAGAATTCTCTAATGGTCATGGATCATGTTATTCCCATATA
This sequence comes from Phyllostomus hastatus, assembly GCF_019186645.2. Lineage (NCBI taxonomy): Eukaryota > Metazoa > Chordata > Mammalia > Chiroptera > Phyllostomidae > Phyllostomus > Phyllostomus hastatus. The sequence continues at coordinate 29,927,904 of NW_025334037.1, forward strand.
TTTTCCAGATTGGTGTAGGCTTGTTATTTTGACTAGATCAAACCATCATAGTTGACTAACAATGTTTAATATAGATCCCACATCCTCCCAAGCTTCTTCCTTTAAGAAACTCTTATGATGTTATAAGTGTAACAGCTTAACATATTTAGAGTATGTTCATATCTAAATTTCCTTTCCAAACATGACAATAGATATGGCTTATAGAGAATTACTATGTATTATTGCATATTTTGAGGCAAGACTTGTATCAGTTAATATTTTCAGTGTATTGTGCTTATTGATGCATATAAATTCAGCTTCTGGGCTATTGTAATCGTGGTTGGATCTGGCAAACATCTATCATTCAGATAAACAGAAAGCATTAGTAGTTCTTTGCATTCAGCTGGAAGGAATGTGGAGAATTGAAGCAATGCATGTATTTGCTCTCCAGTCCTGAGTCCTAATTTAGTCCAGAGTATTCTTATCATATCAGACAGTTCTTCTAAATCAAGGATATCTTCTCCATATTATGCCTCTTAACCTGAAGAGAAGAACAGTGCTTAGATGTACCCTTTAAATCTTAGAAGTAATGTGTATAACACTTGGGGTTGCTAGATTTTGTCCATTTCTTTGTTAAGCTGGAAAGCACCAACTTTTGGTGGGCTTAGCACATAATTAAAATCTTCAGCTGGTTCAGATAGGTATTTAATGTCTCCTTATCGAAGGCCCTTATGACAATATATGTGGAGGTGGAGATGCTCAGTGGAGCCACAGTAAACCACCCTAGGGAAATTATAGTGGAAGCCATCACAGACTTGATGAAGAGGCAGGCTCTTGTTGGAAAATAATTGCTTTCTTGTAGAAAGTTACTCATTTGATAGTAGGCTGAAAGGAAAGAACTGAATAAATGGACTAGAAACCATTGTGATTCAGTTGAAATGGATTCAGGCCTTCAGAACTACACAACTGTGATTACTTATCCATTCAATAGTTGAAATATCAACTTCAATAAATCCCCCAAGTCCCCCCACTTCTCTGTCTCTGAGCTCTGGGCCTCTAACACCTAGCAGGTGCATCCAAACTTTTGACATCTCTGGGCCACACTGGAAGAAGAATTGTCTTGGGCCATACATTAAATACACAAACACTAGTGCAAACTGATGAAAAAAGAAAGAAAAAGGATTTAAGTAAATTTATGTTTTTGTGTTGGGCTGCATTTATAGTCATCCTGAGCCTAACGTGGTCTGCCAATGGCTGGTTGGACACTCCTGGCAGTAAGGACATCGTTTTCTCGGGATATGGCTGATAAAGGGACCCAAGACTGGTTCTTCCTTCATTTGGGCTTAATTAATGTTTGCCTTACCTAAAGATTTCCTAAAATGTAACCTATAAATTCTGATTCCCTTTATATATATTTTTTCTTTTCAAATAAAAGGCTTTTCATCTATTTGTATGTGTATTATTCTTTCTTGGCAAGACCCAAATATTTTTCTCTGTGGATCATTCTAGGGGAGAAAACTGTCATTAGTTCATTAGAATTTGTTCCAAATAGTCTAATAAACTAATGTATAATGACCTTACATTCTGTCTTCTTTAAAACAGAAATTATATTAAAAGCCAGAGAGGGTGGGTGTGCCCATAAATGTGCAAGAATTATTTATGTGATAGAAATACCTGAGAGATTTCTGGAAACTCAACTTTCTGCCTCAGTTGAGGTTTATCTTCAACTGGTATCTGTTTCTTTAGATCTTTCCTTGTTATATTTTACTTCCCATAGAAATCTCTCATTACTTGTAGAAACTTGTGTAAATTGCCAATTTTCTGAGATGAAGTGGGGGAGAGGAAGAGACATAGTTTTAATTAAGGGAAAAGGTGTCTTTAGGGATAAGCTATTGAATGACTAAAAGGCTGAAGAGTTCTAGTACCTGGGAGAACGCCCAGTCATTGGCTATTTGAGGAAGATAAATCCCAGCATTTGTCTTGTTAGCTACAGAGATTAATGGTCAGAGACATGAATGCTATCCTATGAAGTCCTCATAAGAAAGTACTTTTTATTAACCATACCACAATCAGCTGAGGAGAAGTACATTCAAATAACTACTTTCAGTGTTTTAAAATTTCTGGGGTTTTTGATTTGGCAAAGAATGGATTTGGTCATGTTAATTTCCACAAATTCAGCCAGTTTTTACATAGCCATGAGAACACAGCATCTTTGGTTTTTTGTTTGAAGAAATTTTCCCTGCAGGTGAGAGTGTTCAAGTATTTTACAAGTAAATATTATGTTTTATTTAAGTGTCTTTATATCCTAGATATCTGTGTTGGATGCTGCAACCCTTGTCTGGAAGAATGAGGTGATGGGGAGTCTGTGTGGAAACATGGGATATTCAGCCACATGAAACTATTTCTACATCTGCTGATCACTCTACATTACTGTGTTCCATGGTCATACATAGATGCATGAGGTACCCACAGTCACTGCCAATAAAAGAAGCACTGATTTTAAAGATTAAGGGAAAGACCTGAGGTTTGTTCTTAGAACAACTAAAATTCATACCCAACATATTTAAATGTTGCTAATATCTTAAATGTACATATTTTCATTGGAGAAAATCTGAATTAAGAAAATTAAGCTCGCAAAATAAGGAAATTACTAAAATATAGGAAATGTGTTTGGTTTCTAGCATTGGAGCCTGCCAGGTGTTTGTTGTTTGTTTTGCTAAATAACAAAGAGAAACATGGAATGCATTTGAAATAATCTAATGGGTTCATAGTCTTGGTTCATGGACTATTATATTTTATATGGTAAATTAACATTTCTAATTTTCTTAGAGCTTTAAATCAGAGAATTTATGATACATCATCTGTATATTGCATTGTGTGTTCCACACCAGAGGTCACATCTTTTTCTGTCACCATGTGTTTTACCCCCTTTACCCTTTACTACCCTCTGTCCTTCCCTCTGGAGTAACCACCCTTCTTTTGTCTGTGTCTGTGAGTTTTGTTTGTTTTTCTTCCTTGTTAATGTGTTGCTTTCAGTGTTCCTTCTCACATGTGAGTGAAATTATATGGTCCTTGACTTTTCCTGTCTGACTTATTTCACTTAGTAGAATCTTGTGGTCCATCCACATTTCTGCAATGGCAGGGTTTCATCTTTTCTCATGGTGGAGTAGGTTTGTGAGTATGTGCCACATCTGTTTTATCCAGCCACCTACTGAGGGACACTTTGGTTGTTTTCATGCCTTGGTCACCATGAATAAGGCTGTAATGAACATAGGGGTGCATATATCTTATGTCATTCCCCACACTTAATTTGAAAATAATGAGAGAATTTAAAATGGTAACATAGTAAGTGTGTTAAAATAAGGAGAAATAAAGTCCAATTCTATTTTAGAAGCTTGATAAGAGATTTTGGATATTTTATTTTGAAATGTTTAAATTATACTTTATATTCAATATTATTCTGTAGTAGTTTCAGGGCTATAGCAGAGTTGGCACACAATCATATATTCCACAATGTGTTCCCCTTGATACTTAAAGAACTGACCCGGCCGCATATACAGTTATTACAATATTACTGACCACATTTTCCATGTGGGATTTTGATTCTGATCTGGAAGTTTGATATATGTGTGTGTTTTCGAAACTGAAATTCATAGGCACAGAAAACAGTATGGTGGTAAGCACAGAGAATGTAGGTGTTAGTAATGAAGGGTAGAGGGGACCAAATCTTTGGTGATGGAAGATGATTTGTATTTGGGTGATAGCCTTACAGTGCAATATACAGATCATGTATCATAGAAATGTACACTTGAAACCAATATAATTTTTCTAACTAATGTCATCCCAATAAATTCAATATAAAATTAGCACAGCATCCCATATTGTTACAATTTAAGAGCAACCTGTTTTTAGGGCAGTGCCTTTTATTATCACTTATAGAGTAATAGAACTGTAATTTTAAAGTACTTTAGAGGGTATTTTTGTTACTATGGAATTTTAATTTATCTTTTTAAAAAGCTATATGCTTAAGAAACTATGTTAAATGATGGTTTTTAAATAGAGAAGTGTTAACTTAGCAGTTTAAGTTGAAGTCTAATAATATTATCTGTGAATTTTTATAGTATTGGATCTTTGATGACTTAATCAATAGAGAGTAGATTATATACCCTAGTTTTTACATCTAAATAATTTACCTGGCTAGTAGGAGATTTATTCTGGAGAAATCTAACATTGATGATTAGGAAGAGTAAGGGCACTAGAGAGATCCTGCATAAAGTAAGGAGTGAGAAAAAGAGAATTGGATATAGACTACCTTATACTCTCATGCTCTTCAATAGGTGTGCCTTTATCAGCCTACAGCTTCAACAGTGATAGAGCTTCTCAATGAACTAGGGAAGCAGCAACATGAACGAGGCATGTAGAATGGTCCTCACAGCTGGATTCTAAAGAAGGCTCAACCTTTCAACACATCCTCCCTCTGTACCCCCCAAATGTATGGGAATGGAATCAGCTTGTCTATCTTTGATATTAAGTGATGTTGTACATTTCCTCTGCAATGAATAAACAAAAAATTTAGGTTTGTAAGTATAGTTGAAAAATTCTTCTCTGTTTCTTAATTTTGCCCTTCACCATCAGATGTATAGGAGAATCCTAGGAATCAATTTTTAAGAAAATTTTCTTTGCTTTTCTTTATTAAGCTGTGCTGTGTTTATTTCTTATGGCATCTTAAGATGCTCCAGAGTGTACCCTGGAAGATCCCTGGAGATCAGGCTTCTAACACGTTTTCAAGAAGGTAATTTTTCTGAAGAAGATTTTTTAAAAGACTACTAATCTCACTACTTATCACATTAATATATTCTTATTACTTGTGGATATTATTTCTCAAATATAATTTCTCCTTCCTGATTGGATCCTTTTTTTTCTTTCATTTTATGCTATTCAATTCTACCTATGATGTATGGATCCCACTTTTCCCCCTGTTATTCTGCTTGCTTCTAGTCAAAATATATTCCATCACAAGTGAATACTACAACTCATGTGTAATCAAATAGATAATTCCTGAGACATGCAATCTTATCCTATGCCTAAATAGAGGTTCAAAAATTATAATATTCTTTTCATCCTAGGCCTATGTCTATAATTCTTACCTCATTGACAAAGATCCACATGATTCCTTGAGATACAATGTTGACAGTGAAGCATTGAAGAATATTAATGATAGCTCTCATTTATTGAAGCTTTACTGGGTGTCAGTCAGTATTCTGGGTATTTACTTGTAATAAAACAACCACTGAAGAGGCAGGCTCTATTGGTATCCCCATTCTGAAAAGGATGAAAACGAGGCACAGAAAGGTTTATTAGTTTGCCCAGGGTCACATAGTGGTAAGTGGCGAAGCTGGAATGTCAACACAGGATATGTGTCTCCAGAGTCCATGTGATTCAGCACTGTTCTACACTCGCCATGAAAGGGTGTTTTGGGTATTAAATAAGTATATAGTGAACAGAATAACTTGTAATCAGTATTTGGTCTCAGTAATGATAAAATCACACTTACCAGTGGGTAGCCTTTTTTAAGGAACAGTTATAGGCTTGGATATTTCCATTTTGTTATAAAAATATGAAAAAAGCCAGTAGAATAGAATGTAAGATAGGGTTGCACAAAGAGTGCCATGGAAGGCAAGACTGGACAAGGTTTCTGAGATCATCCAGTTCCAAACCTTTATCTCTCAAAGAGCAAACTGAGACAGTCTTATAATTACATTTATAAATGACTCAACCCCATGCCTACTTCCAAAGAGCAAACTGAGACAGAGATGCAATTCCATTTAGAAATGAGTCAACCCCATACCTTTTTACACTGATGTGGGTTCTTCCGTTGAATATGCTGATTTTTGGAAACTGGGCACCAAAGCTTAATTTTGGAAGCACTCTCAGTACCTTGGAAGAAGTATAAATATAACCATGTCTCTTTGTCTTCTACCTCTCTTTTCAGTGCCTGTGTTCTCATTCCTCAATACCTAGGTCACCCAAAGAGTTTTTTTTTTTTAAATAATACTTGCTGGTAACATAAGAGTTCATGATAGTCATGAGTCAATGAAGTTCAATAATATTTAGTGAAAATTTAAATAGTGTCTCTGTGTTAAGGGTTGTAGGATAGACAAAGATTATATGGAGAGAATTACAACTTCTTCAAATGCTGATAGTGGAAAAAGAAAAAGAAAGAAAAATTGCTTACAATCACAGAATCCAACTGAATAATTGCTTTAGGGAACATGTGCTAATTATGTCATGGTCTGATGTATTCCATTCTGTGGAAATTTAATGAGAGATCCATGAAGACTGAGCATCCTTTGAGACATAATGGACTGAATATCCATAGCAAATTATCATAATATTAAGTGAGTTATTCCAAAAGAGACATGATTTTTGGTGCTACATCAATTATCTTATAAAGGTCCTCACCACAAATACTACCAACTCAGAGGACTGACTTCATGCCAATTTTTTTTTGAGATTTTTTTTTGCCACCAGCAGAGAGTAAGTCATTGCTGATTTGTGTGCCCTGGACCTGACAGTTGAAATAACGGTCTATTAAAGACACAACTGGTTGTGGGGCCTTTGATACCTTTTTTCTGTGGACAATCCACTCAGATTTAGTGGGAGAACCTCTGACTTGTAGCCTAAACAAAATCATCTGAGGAGAAACAGAATTGTCAAGGGAAGGTAAAATATGATATTAAGAAGAAGAACACATAGGTCTTCACCAAACATTTATTGTGTGTAAACCCCTGTAGAAGATACAATAATGAATAGGTACTCCAAGATACCATGGATGTATTCTGAGTGTGTTCATGATTTCATTACAGGTCCCTTCTCCTGACCTCTCATTCCAGAAACAGGCTTTAGAGAAGACTAAATGGGACATAGTAACAATGTGACAGAATTTGTCCTCCTGGGCCTCACTCAGGATCCTGGGGGCCAAAAAAGCATTATTTGTCATATTTTTTACTCATTTACATTGTGACAATGGTGGGCAACCTGCTCATTGTGGTGACTGTTCTTGCCAGCCCCTCCCTGGGCTCCCCCATGTACTTCTTTCTTATCTATCTGTCACTCATGGATGCAGTGTATTCCACTGTCAGTTCACCAAAATTGATCATAGACTTACTTTGTGGTCAAAAGAGAATTTCCTTCTCAGCTTGCATGGGACAGCTCTTTCTGGGACACATTTTTGGAGGTGCTGAGGCATTCCTTCTGGTGGCCATGGCCTATGATCGCTATGTGGCCATCTGTAAGCCACTGCACTACATAACCATCATGAATAGACAGGTTTGCATCCTGCTGTTGGTGGTGTCCTGGGCTGGAGGTTTTGTGCATTCTGTGGTTCAACTTCTCTTTGTGTACAACCTCCCCTTTTGTGGCCCCAATGTCATTGACCACTTTGTCTGTGACATATACCCGCTATTAGAACTTGCCTGCACTGACACCTACTTCTTAGGCCTCACTGTGGTTGCCAATGGTGGAGCAATCTGTACTGTCATCTTTATTTGTCTACTAATATCTTATGGAGTCATCCTAAATTCCCTTAAAACTCACAGTCTGGAAGTGAGGCACAAAGCCCTGTCTACCTGTGGTTCCCATATCACGGTGGTTGTTCTCTTTTTTGTTCCCTGCATTTTTACATATGTTAGACCTGTTTCTAACTTCCCTTTTGATAAATTCATAAGTGTGGCTTATACTGTTATCACTCCCATGTTGAATCCTCTAATATACACTTTGAGAAATTCAGAAATGACAAGTGCTATGAAAAAACTGTGGTGTAAGAAGTTAGCTATAGATAGAATGAGAGTGTGTCACTCATATTGAATGCACTTGGTACTATTTCTGAGACAACTAAAAGGCAGTGCATTCTAAGAATAGATGAGTTAGTCAGCTCAGTGAGTTCTGTTGGGATGCTCTTCTTTATTCATACAGAGGTATCAAATTAGAAGAAATTATCTTTTGAGGGTAGAATCTATCTAATACAGAAATTCTGAAGGATGTATAAAAACACACAGGTATTTTTCTTAATATTAGGAAAAAGACACTAAATTCAACTTGTACCTTTTTTTTATTGTTCAGTTACAGTTGTCCTGATATTTTCCCCATTGATCTCTCCTGCCCTGTACCACCAACCCCCATGTCCCACAGTCCATGCCCTCTCATTGTCCATGACCATGAATTCCTTATTAGTATTTTTTGGCTTGACCCTACCCCTTTCCTTGTTAGCCCCTTACTTCCTCAGCTTTGGTCATTGTCAGGTCGTTCTTTATTGTTTATATTTAAATGGGCTTTAGAAGTTTTTTTTTTTCTTAGAGAGGTGAAAAACAAATTACAGTTGAAAATTTGTTTGATCCAAAACAATGAGAAAACAATTTTGCTAGTGTTTAGAACAAATTTCTGAGGTATAGACATTGGATTTTATTTACTAATTTTTTATTGTTGTTCAAGTACAGTTGTCTCCATTTTCATCCCACCATGCTTTTTTGCCCCACCCATCTTCATCTCCAAACCTCGGATCTACATCTTTTAGGGTTTGTCCATGTGTCCTTCATACATGTTCTTCGATGGCTCTTCCCCTATTTTTCCCCAGCATCCCTCTCCCCTCTTCCATTGGGTTACTGTCAGTTTTTTCCTTTATTTCTACATTTTAATGTTTGTTTTTGTATGCATAGAACACAATTTTGCAGCTGTCTTAAGCATTTTGTCTTCAAGATTACTGCTGTTTTTCATTTTTATGCCTGTGCATTTGAAGTTCAGGATGTTTAGATGGGAGATAATACCATATTTGGTTATATGCACAATCATGGAGCAGTTTTGTTAGATGGGATGTTGGATATATTCAGAGATTGGTATGAACCCAAATGAGATGGTTGACAATGAAAACAGATTCTAGCTGTTGATTGGAGTACAGAATATCATAGTAATCCAAATCATAAGCATATTTCATGCTTTTCCTCCCTAGTTATTATGTGCCCTTTGCCATTCTTCATAGAATAGGTGAAGCTTATTTTGACTTCATGACACTGAAGATGGGGTAAAGAAATATGCATTATTTTGCAGAGCAAGGTGTTCCCTAAAAGTTGCATTCAAGTTCAATACTTTAAATTATAGATTTGATAATGGTTTGTTTTTATATAAACAGAATTTTGGTTATCAATGTTATGTTAAAAAATTTTTTTTCCTCACTGTGTAGCCTCTAAAGAACATCACAAACTAGGAAGAAGATGGAATTACTTTCACTGTATTGTAGGAACATCTTCTATGTTTTATACGTTTTTTTCCTAGCTAACAATAAATAGAACATTTCTTATTTTAAAAATTTATTATGTATTTTTTCATGCATATCAATAATATATGCAATATATACCCAGAATGCAATCAATATTCAAATTACCTGTATATACCATTCCTCTCCCTCTTTCCAGAGGTAATCCCAATGTTGAATTTTTTTATTTATCATAGTTAAAAATAGTTTAACTAGATATGTATGTATCCTTAAGTTATAGAGTGTCGAATTTCATATTCCCTACATTTATTAAAATTATGCTACATAGGATAAAGTTTTCTGAGTCTTTTATCCACAATGTTGACTTCTTAAATTCAATCATGTTGCCACATGTCTCTGTAGTTACACTAGTTTCCTGCTGTGTATCATTCCATGTCTAAATATACCACATGTCATGAACCCATTTGGCCAGCTTGCTACTCTGTCCTTCTATGGACATCCTGAAAGAAATTATGTTGTGTTAAGTAGGCTGTTTGCATGCTCACTTTTATGGTTGGTTACAACTTTCTCCTAAAGATGTATTATCAGTTATTCTCCTGTTTGGGTTTATATGTGTGTGTTTGTGTGTGCAAGTATGTAAGAAATTTAAATGTACTATACAAAGGGTTTTCTGTTGTAATAAAACCAAGCTTTTCAACACATGTTTCAAAAATGCAACCTTCTTTTCTAATTTGATATGTCTTATTTAAGATAAAGCCCAAAACTTGTGTACCTATTTCTAGACTCTTTTGTTTTGATTGATTTATTATTCCTAAGACAATACTACATTATTTTAGGTCATGTATGTAGCTTTTGATATCTTTTGTGAGTGGTACTACACAATAGTCTAATTAAAAACAATGCTTTCTGTTTCCAACAACTGTGTTTCACATAATTATTAAAATAATTTCAGAGGTCTTAGAAACATACTAAGATTTTGACAGACAGTAAATTAAATGTCTATTTAATTTAGAAAAGAATTGATGTCTTGATCACATTGAATCATTGTTTCTAGGAACATGAAAAATGTCAGTATTTATTTAGGTCCTTAAGATTCAGTTAACTTTTGGAATATTGCTGAGCAGTAATGGTATCAATGACTTCTCTTTCCAATATCTTTCTAATATTTTATATCACATTTCTGATTTTATATTACTTAGCATAGGAAAAAAGTTATATAATAACAGTGAGTAGATGAGCCCTGGATTTATTCTTAGCTTTAATGGGCATGCCTATGGTATTTCTCTATAAAAATGTGTTCATTAAAATTTATCATCTCAAGTGTTCTCCAAGAAACAGATATCACTCATCAAAGGAACAACTGGAAACTCTTCACAAAGAGTTTACAAGATTAAAGAATTTAAAAAAATGGTGGAGTACCCAGGACTATCAATGGTGGGATGCCATTACTACCCCAGTTATGAAGGGGAAATAGGGTAGATATTTTTTCAGAAGATGGTAAGGACTGTAATAGAAAAAGGAGCTCTGCCTTGAGGTAGAGAGACAGCCATTTGCAAAGTGGCTCATGAGGTAAATTGGCAGAGGAATTAACCCCTTGATGTCTCTTCACTGTCTGATCTCCTGTTATTTCGTCCCATTAGCTGAAGTTAAAACATCTGATGACTGTTTTAGTGGTCAGTTTCTTAGGGCCCAGAATAAAGTGGAAAAGATTGGAGTTGGATCTACAGGAGCAAATGTAGCACATCCATCACACCCAAACTTTTTTGATTCTGCTATTCACTTATAACTTTGGGTGGAAAGTAAAACTCTGTCCCCAACACAAGAAACATAAAAAGTCCTTTTATCTTCCACATAATCAATTGATTTTAGCTCAGACATACTCCCACTTCAAACCTAATTGAAATATGAACCACCAATGCTCTTCATGTGAAGTAGCAGAGGGAGGAAAGATAAAGAGATAGAGAAATGGTTACATAAAAGAAAACATCCACTTCAGACTAAGCTTCCTCTATATTGTCATGTGATCAAAGTTAACAATCATAACTTCTCAACACTAATTTTGTATTCCTTTCACTTTCTGCCAATTTCTTGGCTATTCAGAGACTATTACCCAGTTGCATGATTGACACCTTAACTATTATGGGAGTCAAATCCATAGTGGTTCTGTTTTGTTGTTTTCCCCTGTTTCTCATTACTGTCTACTGGGCATGAGAGTAAAAGGAGACATTATATTTTATGCCTTCATTTTTGTGTTGCAACCCAATGTTCTGTTAGGACCAAACACTCAACTCAATACAGGGATCTTCCTATTCCATCAGCCTGGGGAGCCCTACATAACCATGGACATATTCCATTGAAAACCTAATGGAAGAATGACAGTGTTCATTGGTACAAGTATTCCTCTGTGGGCACTAGGTCTTTCAAACATACCAAGTTCAAATTTCCAAGTAACTGAATCAAAGATACCTTAGGTGGGATATCATTTGTAATAGGTGTAAGAATGATGAAGGTCATTCTGAACTCCACATTTGATTCAGTAACTTTTATCTGGTCTTAATACTATAGGAGAGATGGCCTGATGTAAGTATAGGTGCAGCTGAAGTATATACCTATCATTTAGGATAAGAAATCCACATTGTTTTGTGCTTTCTTTTGTCTCAAGTGGCACTGTCAGAAACTTCACCATCCCATTTCATAATTTTATCATGTTGGATGCTTCTGAATAATGGGGAAACTTGTAAGACCACTGACATAGACTAGTTATGTTAAAATATTCAAAGAACTAATGAAAAGTATGTGAAAAGAGTTGAAGGAAAACACCATAAAACTATGTTTTAACAGTAAGTGACTTGTATCAATAAACAGATGAAAATCATGAAAAAGAACACAAATAAATTATGGAGAATAATTGAAATAAGACATCTGCTAAAGTGGCTCAACAGTAGATCTGAGCAAGCAGAAGGAAGTCAGTGAAGTTGAGGATAGATCACTGAGATGATCCTGTTAGGGGAACTAGTACATAGAGCTGTTCTGAGCCCCTTTTGTTGAGTATTAATTTACAGTAGAGACTTGGGTTTATTTCTAGGCTCTTTATTCTGTTCTATTGGTCTATGTGTCTGTTCTTATGCCAGTACCAGGCTGTTTTGATTACAGTGGCCTTTGTCATGAGGTTTAGATATCAGGTATTGTGATCCCTCTCTACCTTTCTCTTCTTTCTCAAAATTGCTGCAGCTATTTGGGGTTCATTTATGGCTCCATATGAAATTTTTAAAGTGTTTGTTCTATATCTGTGCATATATGCTCATTAGTACTTTAATAGGTTTTGTATTGAATTTGTAAATTGCTTTGGGTGGTATGGACATCTTATGATGTTAATTCTTTCGATCCATGATCACAGTATATGTTTTCATTTTTTGTGTGTGCCTTTCTTAATTTGTTTCTTCAGTGTTGTGTAGTTGTGTGAGTACAGTCTTTTACCTCCTTGGTTAGGTTTATTCCTAGGTGTTTTATTTTTGTTGTTGCTATATCAGATGGAAATTTTTCCTGGTTTCTGTTTCTGCTTTTTCATTGTTGGTGTACAAAAGTGAGTTTGATTTCTGAATCTAGAGTTTGTATCCTGCTGTTTGGCCAAATTCATTTATTATGTCCAGCAGTTTTTTGGTGGGGTCTATAGGATTTTATATGTACACTTTCATGTCATTTGCAAACAATGACAGTTTTACTTCCTCCTTTCCAAAATGGATGCCTTTTTTTGTTCTGATTTTTGTGCCTTGAACTTCCAATAGTATGTTGAATAGAAGTGGTGAAAGTGGACAACCTTGTCCTGGCCCTGTTCTTAGTGGGAAAATTTTTAGTTTTTGCCCATTCAGTATGGTAATGGCTATAGGTCTCTTATATATGGCCTTTATTAGGTTGAGGAATGCTCTCTGTATTCCCACTTGGCTGAGTGTTTTTATCATAAAATGGTGCTGTACGTCATCAATCACGTTTTCCACATCTATTGATATGATCACTTGAATTTTATATTTGCTTTTATGTGATGTATTACCTTTATTGACTTTCAAATATTGTAATCCTACTTCATCATGGTGTATGATCTTTTGAATGTTTTGCTGGATGCAGTTTGCCAATATTTTGTTGAGGATAGCAGTGTCTATGTTCATCAGCAATATAGGTCTGAAGTTTTCTTTCTTTGTTGTGTCTTTATCTGGTTTGGGTGTTAGGATGATGCTGGCTTCATAAAAAGAGTTTGGGAGGCTGCCATTTTCTTGGATTTTTTGGAATAATCTGTAAAAATGGGGTAAGCTCTTCCTTAAATACTTTGTAGAATTCTGTGAAAACTTCAGGTCCAGGTCTTTTGTGGTCTGGTAATTTTTTGATTACTACTTCAATTTTGTCAGCTGCTATTGGTCTGTCCAGGCTTTCTGCTTCTTCTTCATTGAGTTTTGGAAGATTATATTTTTGTAGAAATTTGTCCATTTGTCCTAGGTTTTCAAATTTCTTGGCATGTAGTTCTTCATAGTAATTTCTTACAATCCTTTATTTTTCTGTAGTATCAGTTGTAATCTCTCCTCTTTCATTTGTCATTGTGTTTATTTTGGTCCCCTCTGTTTTTTCATTGATTAGTCTGCTTTAAGCCTTGTCAAATTTTTTATCTTTTCATGGAACCAGCTTCTGGATTTATTGATCCTGAGAATTATGCTTGTAGTCTCTATGTTGTTTAGTTTTGCTCTTATGTTGGTTATTTCCTTCCTTCTACTTGCTGTGGACTATTTTTGTTGTTGTTCTTTGGGTTCTTGTAGGTGTAGGGCTAGGTTGTTTATTTGAAATGTTCCTATGTTTTTTTAGGTAAGCCTGTATCACTATGAACTGCCTTCTTAGGACTGCCTTCACTGCTAGCCTTATGGGAGCTCCCTTGTATGTGACTTCCTGTTTCTACCTTGACACCTTTAAGATAATTTCTTTGTCTCAGAATTTTCTCATTTTAATTATGATGTGTGTTGAAGTGGGCCTCTTTGGGTTCCTCTTGATTGAGACTCTCTGTGTTTCCTGGATTTGTGTGACTATTTTTCTCATAAATTGGGGAAGATTTCCATCATTACTCTTTCAAATAGGTTTTCTATCCCTTGCTCTTCTCCTCCTACTATCCCTAATATATGGCAGTTATTCCATTTCATGATTTTCTGCACTTCCCTTACCACCTGTTCATTGTTTCTGAGTCTCTTTTGCTTTTCTTGCTCTATCTGGGTGTTTTTTTCTACCTTGTCCTGCAACTCACTGATTTGAGCCTCTGCTTCATCCAGCCTGCTTGTAATTCCTTCTAATGTGTCTTTTATTGATGAGATTTTATTGTTCATTTCTTCCTGGTTTTTGTTTATGGTTTCTATTTCCTTTTTCATGCTGATGTAGTTCTCACTCAGTTCCTTGCAGTTGTTTGTGAGTTCCTTGAGCATCTTAATTAATTAATTATTTTTATTTTAGTCATTGTTCAAGTGCAGTTTTCTGCATTTTAATCCCATTCCAGCCTCCCCCAACAGCCCTCCCCACCTGCCTTCCATTTCCATGCTCCCTAGTTTTTGTCCATGTGTCCTTTATATATGTCCCTGTAAACCCTTCCCATTCTCCCTTGAAATTCCCTCTTCTCTCCCCTCTGGTCACTGTCAGCCTGTCCTCTATTTCAGTGTCTTTGGTTGTATTTTGCTGGTTTGTTTGTTTTGTTGTTTAGGTTCCTGTTAAAGGTGAGATCATATGGTATTTGTCTGTCACTGCCTGGCTTATTTCGCTTAGCATAATGCTTTCCATTTCCATCCATGCTGTTGCAAAGGATAGGAGCTTTTCTTTTTCTTTCTGCTGCATAGAATTCCATTGTGTAAATATACCATAGTTTTTTGATCCATTCATTTACTGATGTGCACCTAGGTTGCT